>NC_092100.1:1864977-1912477 GCF_045679555.1 Salvelinus alpinus | reverse complement strand
AATGTTTAACTTGGGTCAAACGTTTCAGGAAACCTTCCACAAGCTTCCCACAATAAGTTGGGTGAATTTTAGTCCATTCCTCCTGACAGAGCTGGTGTAACTGAGTCCGGTTTGTAGGCCTCCTTGCTCGCACACGCTTTTTCATTTCTGCCCACAAATTTTCTATAGGATTGAGGTCGGGGCTTTGTGATGGCCACTCCAATACCTTGACTTTGTTGTCCTTAAGCCATTTTGCCACAACTTTGGAAGTATGCTTGGGGTCATTGTCCATTTGGAAGACCCATTTGCGACCAAGCTTTAACTTCCTGACTGATGTCTTCAGATGTTGCTTAAATATATCCACATAATTTTCCTGCCTCATGATGCCATCTATTTTGTGAAGTGCACCAGTCCCTCCTGCAGCAAAGCACCCCCACAACATGATGCTGCCACCCCCGTGCTTCACGGCTGGGATGGTGTTCTTCAGCTTGCAAGCCTCCCCCTTTTTCCTCCAGACATAACGATGGTCATCATCGCCAAACAGTTATATTTTTGTTTCATCAGACCAGAGGACATTTCTCCAAAAAGTACGATCTTTGTCCCCATGTGCAGTTGCAAACCAGTCTGGCTTTTTTATGGTGGTTGTGGAGCAGTGGCTTCTTCCTTGCTGAGCGACCTTTCAGGTTATGTCGATATAGGACTCGTTTTACTGTGGGTATAGATACTTTGGTACCTGTTTCCTCCAGCATCTTCAAAAGGTAATTTGCTGTTGTTCTGGGATTGATTTGCACTTTTCTCACCAAAGTACGTTCATCTCTAGGAGACAGAACGCGTCTCCTTCCTGAGCGGTATGACGGCTGTGTGGTCCCATGGTGTTTATACTTGCGTACTATTGTTTGTACAGATGAACGTGGTACCTTCAGGCGTTTGGAAATTGCTCCCAAGGATGAACCAGACTTGTGGAGGTCTACAATTGTTTTTCTGAGGTCTTGGCTGATTTCTTTTGATATTCCCATGATGTCAAGCAAAGAGGCACTGAGTTTGAAGGTAGGCCTTGAAATACATCCACAGGTACACCTCCAATTGACTCAAATTATGTCAATTAGCCTATCAGAAGCTTCTAAAGCCATGACATAATTTTCTGGAATTTTCCAAGCTGTTTAAAGGCACAGTCAACTTAGTGTATGTAAACTTCTGACCCACTGGAATTGTGATACAGTGAATTATAAGTGAAATAATCGGACTGTAAACAATTGTTAGAAAAATTACTTGTCATGCACAAAGTAGATGTCCTAACCAAGTTGCCAAAACTATAGTTTGTTAACAAGAAATTTGTGGAGTGGTTGAACAACGAGTTTTAATGACTCCAACCTAAGTGTATGTAAACTTCTGACTTCAACTGTATCTACCTCTATCACTCCAGTATCCATGCACATTGTAAATATGGTATTGGAACTGACCCTGTATATAGCTTACTTACTTTATCATGTTCTTCTTACTTCTATTTATTGTGTTTTTGTTCTACCTTGTTATTTTTAGTATTACATTGATATCAATTACTGCATTGTTGGGGTTAGAGCTTGCAGGAAAGGCATTTCACTGTACTTGTGCACGTGACATAAAAAAACTTGAAACTAAAGCTCCACTCCACATTTAATTCTAAACGCCTACTGCTTGCTAAATCCATTTTCCAACTATAAAAATAATGTTTCTTTGCAGGACAAGGATTGTCCTGAATTGCTTCGTCTTGCTTTTCTGGTTGGCTGGCAAGTTTCACCATCCATTTATTACAGATCTACAGGAGTGTAAGTTTCACCATGGCGCGGACCGTGGCGATACACTGGCACATTTGAATAATTCGAATATGGCATATATTAGTCAATTATTGCATTCTATCCATGCAGGCTTTCACGGGCTACCTGAGACATGAAAAGATAGGTGGGAGGGCGTACAGGCTGTCACCAATTTATTAATGCGCTATTGGCCTAAACGGTAATGGAAACAATTCAACCACTTCTATTTTATGTGAAGTCATTATGTCCAGCTGTTTTTATCGACACAACATGGAAACTCACCATAGCAGGCAACTGTCACATCTATTTTCTATGTATCGACACAGGATAATTAAATGGAAACTCACCATAGCAGGCAACTGTCACATCTATTTTCTATGTATCGACACAGGATAATTAAATGGAAACTCACCATAGCAGGCAACTGTCACATCTATTTTCTATGTATCGACACAGGATAATTAAATGGAAACTCACCATAGCAGGCAACTGTCACATCTATTTTCTATGTGTCGACACAGGATAATTAAATGGAAACTCACCATAGCAGGCAACTGTCACATCTATTTTCTATGCAAATGTTCTAAATCTCAGCAAAAAAAATAGTTTATGAAAACATAGCTATTAAGGTGAAGTATTACAGGTGAAATGGTACCACAGGTCACCGGGGGGGGGGGGGGCTGTAGTGTAAGGGACTCTGTACCATGTTGGAATGAAGCCATTTACTTTAACTTACAAAGTATTGTATCAAAAACTTGGGATTTCTCCTGAGACTAGCCCTCTCCTATCAAATGACATCAAACACAAGATTCTCTTGATTGTCAACACAGAACATTGGTTCACTGACTACAGCAATGTATATAAAATCTGTTTGGAGATGGACAACGCATTGCCGTAACATTGTCCTAAATACTAAAGCTTTAACCCTCTATAGAGCGTCCTCCACCAGTCTGGCAGGGGACATCAAGAGACAGACTGAATACACAGCACAGACTGACTGATGGGAAGGAATGGTCTACATTGTAACAATCAAAAAACTCTTAATTTAAACTTCATATATTCTTAAGGAAATATAATGCAAATACTGTGAAATAAAATGTCATATTTCAATTGTGTGCAAGCAGACTCTAACAAGTACACTTTAAATCTTAAATAGCATTTACATATATGATTGATTTGCAATTATTAACTGACAAATATTATAATAATCAGAATGACATAGGTAATATTACAAATTCTATCAAATATGGAAGCTTTAAAAAAGAAACAATGAAGCCGACTGGTCTGGGCAGCAGAGAGAGGTCTGGGCAGCAGAGAGAGGTCTGGGGTCAGGTGTCAAGGTTAAAGTAGCTCTCTACAGAGCAGTCTCTTTCAGGTCATTGAGATTTGGAATGCGTGAGCGTGAGGGCCGTCCGAACCCATGTCCATTCTGGCCCCCCTTGCCTTCCCTCCCTCCATGTTGCTCGGGGTAAGGGTTTCCCTCAGCTCTGCCCAGGGCCGAGGTGTGCCAGCTGGACTCCATCTGACCAGGGAGGGGGTAGGCGGCCTGCCTGCTCTTCAGCAGGGGGGTGCTGGAGCTTGCGTGGCTCCGACTGGGACCCTCACTGAAACCCGCTTTAGCCGAGGTGGAGTTGGGCTGGGGCTGGAAGCGCATATCAGATGGGGCCGTTTGATTGGAGGTGGAGGAGGAGGAGGAGAGGTGAAGGAGCTTCCGTAGAGACTTGAGAGGCTGGCTCTGAGGGGTAAGAATACGCAATATAACAAACATATCTGTACAATATATGATACAGTGTAGTTATTTGTCTGTTATGTTTTAGCAACAGATGTTGCCTCAGTATAGTTGTGAAATGCTAGGGTTAGCTGGAGCTCTTGAAATAACTGTTCTGACTAAATACAGTTGAAGTCGGAAGTTTACATACACCTTAGCCAAATACATTTAAACTCAGTTTTTCACAATTCCTGACATTTAATCCAAGTAAAAATTCCCTGTCTTAGGTCAGTTAGGATCACCACTTTATTTTAAGAATGTGAAATGTCTGAATAATATTAGAGAGAATGATTTATTTCAGCTTTCATTTCTTTCATCATATTCCCAGTAGGTCAGAAGCTTACATAGACTCAATTAGTATTTGGTAGCATTGCCTTTAAATTGTTTAACTTGGGTCAAACGTTTCAGGAAACCTTCCACAAGCTTCCCACAATAAGTTGGGTGAATTTTGGCCCATTCTGCCTGACAGAGCTGGTGTAACCGAGTCAGATTTTCAGGCATCCTTGCTCGCACACGCTTTTTCAGTTCTGCCGACACATTTTCTATAGGATTGAGGTCAGTGCTTTGTGATGGCCACTCCAATACCGTAACTTTGTTGTCCTTAAGCCATTTTGCCACAACTTTGGAAGTATGCTTGGGGTCATTGTCCATTTGGAAGACCCATTTGCGACCAAGCTTTAACTTCCTGACTGATGTCTTCAGATGTTGCTTCAATATATCCACAGAATTTTCCTGCCTCATGATGTCATCTATTTTGTGAAGTGCACCAGTCCCTCCTGCAGCAAAGCACCCCCACAACATGATGCTGCCACCCCCGTGCTTCACGGTTGGGATGTGTCACGCCCTGACCTTAGTTATCTTTGTTTTCTTTATTATTTTGGTTAGGTCAGGGTGTGACGAGGGTGGTATGTGTGTTTTTGTCTTGTCTAGGGTTTTGGTATGTCTAGGTGTGTGTGTGTAGTCTGGGCATTATGTAGGTCTATGGTGACCTAGATTGGTTCCCAATCAGAGGCAGCTGTTTATCGTTGTCTCTGATTGGGGATCCTATTTAGGTTGCCATTTTCCAGTTTGGTTTGTGGGTTATTGTCTATGTGATGTTGCATGTCGGCACTCGTTATATTTAGCTTCACTTTCGATTTGTTATTTTGTATTAGTTTGTTTATTGTTCTTCGTTATCATTAAAGAAGATGTATTCACATCACACTGCGCTTTGGTCTCCTTCCTACGACGAACGTGACAGGATGGTATTCTTCGGCTTGCAAGCTTCCCCCTTTTTCCTCCAAACATAACAATGGTCATTATGGCCAAACAGTTCTATTTTTGTTTCATCAGACCAGAGGACATTTCTCCAAAAAGTACGATCTTTGTCCCCATGTGCAGTTGCAAACCATGGTCTGGCTTTTTTTAATGGCGGTTTTGGAGCAGTGGCTTCTTCCTTGCTGAGCCTTTCAGGTTATGTCGATATAGGACTCGTTTTACAGTGGATATAGATACTTTGGTACCTGTTTCCTCCAGCATCTTCACAAGGTCCATTGCTGTTGTTCTGGGATTGATTTGCACTTTTCGCACCAAAGTACATTAATCTCTAGGAGACAGAACGCATCTCCTTCCTGAGCGGTATGACGGCTACATGGTCCCATGGTGTTTATACTTGCGTACTATTGTTTGTACAGATAAACGTGGTACCTTCAGGCATTTGGAAATTGCTCCCAAGGATGAACCAGACTTGTGAAGGTCTACAATTTTTTTTTCTGAGGTCTTGGCTGACTTCTTTTGATTTTCCCATGATGTCAAGCAAAGAGGCACTGCGTTTGAAGGTAGGCCTTGAAATACATCCACATGTACACCTCCAATTGACTCAAATTATGTCAATTAGCCTATCAGAAGCTTCTAAAAGCCATGACATAATTTTCTGGAATTTTCCAAGCTCTTTATAGGCACAGTCAACTTAGTGTATGTAAACTTCTGACCCACTGGAATTGTGATACAGTGAAATAATCTGTCTGTAAACAATAATTACTTGTGTCATGCACAAAGTAGATGTCCGAACTGACTTGCCAAAACTATAGTTCGTGAACAAGACATTGTGGAGTGGTTGAAAAACAAGTTTTAATGACTCCAACCTGAGTGTATATAAACTTCCAACTTCAACTGTAGATGGCTGTTTCCAGAAACACCCACCTACACACCTAACCCTACCCAGAAAACCAACACCCACCTACACACCTAACCCTAACCAGAAAACCAACACCCACCTACACACCTAACCAGAAAACCAACACCCACCTACACACCTAACCAGAAAACCAACACCCACCTAACCCTAACTAGAAAACCAACACCCACCTACACACCTAACCCTACCCAGAAAACCAACACCCACCTACACACCTAACCCTAACCAGAAAACCAACACCCACCTAACCCTAACCAGAAAACCAACACCCACCTACACACCTAACAGAAAATCAACACCCACCTAACCCTAACTAGAAAACCAACACTCACCTACACACCTAACCCTAACCAGAAAACCAACACCCACCTACACACCTAACCCTAACCAGAAAACCAACACCCACCTACACACCTAGCATTAACCAGAAAACCAACACACATCTAACCCTAACCAGAAAACCAACACCCATCTACACACCTAACCCTAACCAGAAAACCAACACCCACCTACACACCTAGCATTAACCAGAAAACCAACACCCACCTAACCCTAACCAGAAAACCAACACCCACCTACACACCTAACCCTAACCAGAAAACCAACACTCACCTACACACCTAGCCTTAACTAGAAAACCAACACCCACCTACACACTTAACCTGGAAACCAACACTCACCTAAACACCTAACCAGAAACCAAATATCCACCTAACCAGAAACCCAACACCCAACTACAGTGGCTTGGGAAAGTATTCACCCCCCTTTGCATTTCTCCTATTTTGATGCCTTACAACCTGGAATTAAAATATATTTTTGGGGGGTTTGTATCATTTGATTTACACAACATGTCTACCACTTTGAAGATGCAAAATATGTATTATTGTGAAACAATGCTCATAACTATTCACCCTCCAAAGTCAATACTTTGTAAAGCCACCTTTTACAGCAATTACAGCTGCAAGTCCCTTGGAGTATGTCTCCATAAACTTGGCATATCTAGCCACTGGGATTTCTGCCCATTCTTCAAGGCAAAATTGCTCCAGCTCCTTCAAGTTGGATCGGTTCCGCTGGTGTACAGTAATCTTTAAGTCATACCACAGATTCTCAATTGGATTAAGGTCTGGGCTTGACTAGGCCATTCCAAGACATTTAAATGTTACCCCTTAAACCACTTGAGTGTTGCTTTAGCAGTATGCTTAGGGTCATTGTCCTGCTAGAAGGTGAACCTCCGTCCCAGTCTCAAATCTCTGGAAGACTGAAATGTCCCTCAAAATGTCCTTGTATTTAGCGCCATCCATCATTCCTTTAATTCTGACCAGTTTCCCAGTCCCTGCCGATGAAAAACATACTCACAGCATGATGCTGCCACCACCATGCTTCACTGTGGGGATGGGGTTCTCGGGGTGATGAGAGGTGTTGGGTTTGCGCCAGACAGCGTTTTCCTTGATGATCAAAAAGCTACATTTTAGTCTCATCTGACCAGAGTACCTTCTTCCATATGTTTGGGGAGTCTCCCACATGCCTTTTGGCGAACACCAAATGTGTTTGCTTATTTTCTTCTTCAAGCAATGGCTTTTTTTCTGTCCACTCTTCCGTAAAGCCCAGCTCTGTGGAGTGTATGGCTTAAAGTGGTCCTAATGACAGATACTCCAATCTCCGCTGTGGAGCTTTGCAGCTCCTTCAGGGTTATCTTTGGTCTCTTTGTTACCTCTCTGATTAATGTCTTCCTTGCCTGGTCCGTGAGTTTTGGTGGGCGGCCCTCTCTTGGCAGGTTTGTTTTGGTGCCATATTCTTTCAATTTTTTAATAATGGATTTAATGCTGCTCTGTGTGATGTTCAAAGTTTCTGATATTTTTTTATAACTCAACCCTGAAATGTCCTTCTCCACAACTTTGTCCCTGACCTGTTTGGAGAGCGCCTTGTTCTTTCTGGTGCCGCTTGCTTGGTGGTGCCCCTTGCTTAGCGGTGTTGAAAACTCTGGGGCCTTTCAGGACAGGTGTATAAAAACTGATATCATGTGAACAGGTGTATAAAAACTGAGATCATGTGACAAATTGCACACAGTTGGACTTTACTTAAGTAATTATGTGACTTCTGAAGGTAATTAGTTGCACCAGATCTTATTTAGGGGCTTCATAGCAAAGGGGGTGAAAACATATGCACGCACCACTTTTCCGTTTAGAATTTTTGTGCATTTTTTGTAACAAGTACTTTTTTTCATTTCACCTTTGTGTAATATTTTGTGTATGTCCATCACATGACCCTAACCAGAAAACCAACACCCACCTACACACCTAATCCTAACTAGAAAACCAACACCCACCTACACACCTAACCCTAACCAGAAAACCAACGCCCACATAACCCTAACTAGAAACCCAACACTCACCTAACCCTAACCAGAAAAACAACACCCACCTAAACACCTAACCCTAACCAGAAAACCAACACCCACCTAAACACATAACCCTACCCAGAAAACCAACACCTACCAAACCCTATCCAGAAAACCAACACCCACCTACACACCTCACCCTAACCAGAAAACCAACACCCACCTACACACCTAACCCTAACTAGAAAACCAACACCCACCTACACACCTAACCCTACCCAGAAAACCAACACCTACCAAACCCTATCCAGAAAACCAACACCCACCTACACACCTCACCCTAACCAGAAAACCAACACCCACCTACACACCTAACCCTAACTAGAAAACCAACACCCACCTACACACCTAACCCTACCCAGAAAACCAACACACCTAACCCTAACCAGAAAACCAACACCCACCTAAACACCTAACCCTAACTAGAAAACCAACACCCACCTACACACCTAACCCTACCCAGAAAACCAACACACCTAACCCTAACCAGAAAACCAACACCCACCTAAACACCTAACCCTACCCAGAAAACCAACACCCACCTAAACACCTAACCCTAACTAGAAAACCAACACCCACCTACACACCTAACCCTAACTAGAAAACCAACACCCACCTACACACCTAACCCTACCCAGAAAACCAACACACCTAACCCTAACCAGAAAACCAACACCCACCTAAACACCTAACCCTACCCAGAAAACCAACACCCACCTAAACACCTAACCCTAACTAGAAAACCAACACCCACCTACAAACCTAACCCTAACCAGAAAACCAACACCCACCTACACACCTAACCCTAACCAGAAAACCAACACCCACCTACACACCTAACCCTAACCAGAAAACCAACACCCACCTAAACACCTAACCCTACCCAGAAAACCAACACACATAACCCTAACCAGAAAACCAACACCTACCAAACCCTATCCAGAAAACCAACACCCACCTACACACCTAGCCCTAACCAGAAAACCAACACCCACCTACACCCACCTAACCCTAACCAGAAAACCAACACACACCTAAACACCAAACACTAACAAGAAAACCAAACACCCACCTACCCGTAACCAGAAAACCAACACCCACCTCACCCTAACCAGAAAACCAACACCCACCTACACACCTAACCCTAACTAGAAAACCAACACCCACCTACACACCTAACCCTAACTAGAAACCCAACACCCACCTACACACCTAACCCTAACCAGAAAACCAACACCCACCTCACCCTAACCAGAAAACCAACACCCACCTACACACCTAACCCTAACTAGAAAACCAACACCCACCTACACACCTAACCCTAACTAGAAACCCAACACCCACCTACACACCTAACCCTAACCAGAAAACCAACGCCCACATAACCCTAACTAGAAACCCAACACTCACCTAACCCTAACCAGAAAACCAACACCCACCTAAACACCTAACCCTACCCAGAAAACCAACACCTACCTAAACACCTAACCCTAACCAGAAAACCAACACCCACCTAGCCCTAACTAGAAAACCAACACCCACCTACAAACCTAACCCTAACCAGAAAACCAACACCCACCTACACACCTAACCCTAACCAGAAAACCAACACCCACCTACACACCTAACCCTAACCAGAAAACCAACACCCACCTAAACACCTAACCCTAACCAGAAAACCAACACCCACCTACACACCTAACCCTAACCAGAAAACCAACACCCACCTAAACACCTAACCCTAACCAGAAAACCAACACCCACATAACCCTAACCAGAAAATGAACACCCACATAACCCTAACCAAAAAAACAACACCCAACTACACACCTAACACTAACCAGAAAACCAACACCCACCTAACCCTAACCAGATAACCCTAACCAGAAAACCAACACCCACCTACACACCTAATCCTAACCAGAAAACCAACACCCACCTAAACACCTAACACTAACCAGAAACCCAACACCCATGTACACACCTAACCCTAACCAGAAAACCAACACCCACCTAACCCTAACCAGAAAACAAACACCCACCTAACTCTAACCAGAAAACCAACACCCACCTAACTCTAACCAGAAAACCAACACCCACCTAACCCTAACCAGAAAACCAACACCCACCTACACACCTAATCCTAACTAGAAAACCAACACCCACCAACACACATAACCCTAACTAGAAAACCAATACCCACCAAACCCTAACCAGAAAACCAACACCCACCTAACCCTAACCAGAAAACCAACACCCACCTAACCCTAACCAGAAAACCAACACCCACCTAGCCCTAACCAGAAAACCAACACCCACCTAGCCCTAACCAGAAAACCAACACCCACCTACACACCTAACCCTAACCAGAAAACCAACACCCACCTACACCCACCTAACCCTAACCAGAAAACCAACACACACCTAAACACCAAACACTAACAAGAAAACCAAACACCCACCTACCCGTAACCAGAAAACCAACACCCACCTCACCCTAACCAGAAAACCAACACCCACCTACACACCTAACCCTAACTAGAACAACCAACACCCACCTACACACCTAACCCTAACTAGAAACCCAACACCCACCTACACACCTAACCCTAACCAGAAAACCAACGCCCACATAACCCTAACTAGAAACCCAACACTCACCTAACCCTAACCAGAAAAACAACACCCACCTAAACACCTAACCCTACCCAGAAAACCAACACCCACCTAAACACCTAACCCTAACCAGAAAACCAACACCCACCTAGCCCTAACTAGAAAACCAACACCCACCTACAAACCTAACCCTAACCAGAAAACCAACACCCACCTACACACCTAACCCTAACCAGAAAACCAACACCCACCTACACACCTAACCCTAACCAGAAAACCAACACCCACCTAAACACCTAACCCTAACCAGAAAACCAACACCCACCTACACACCTAACCCTAACCAGAAAACCAACACCCACCTAAACACCTAACCCTAACCAGAAAACCAACACCCACATAACCCTAACCAGAAAATGAACACCCACATAACCCTAACCAAAAAAACAACACCCAACTACACACCTAACACTAACCAGAAAACCAACACCCACCTAACCCTAACCAGATAACCCTAACCAGAAAACTAACACCCACCTACACACCTAATCCTAACCAGAAAACCAACACCCACCTACACACCTAATCCTAACCAGAAAACCAACACCCACCTAAACACCTAACACTAACCAGAAACCCAACACCCATGTACACACCTAACCCTAACCAGAAAACCAACACCCACCTAACCCTAACCAGAAAACAAACACCCACCTAACTCTAACCAGAAAACCAACACCCACCTAACCCTAACCAGAAAACCAACACCCACCTACACACCTAATCCTAACTAGAAAACCAACACCCACCAACACACATAACCCTAACTAGAAAACCAATACCCACCAAACCCTAACCAGAAAACCAACACCCACCTAACCCTAACCAGAAAACCAACACCCACCTAACCCTAACCAGAAAACCAACACCCACCTAGCCCTAACCAGAAAACCAACACCCACCTAGCCCTAACCAGAAAACCAACACCCACCTACACACCTAATCCTAACTAGAAAACCAACACCCACCAACACACATAACCCTATCCAGAAAACCAACACCCACCTACACACCTAAGCCTAACCAGAAAACCAATACCCACCTACACACCTAGCCCTAACCAGAAAACCAACACCCACCTACACCCACCTAACCCTAACCAGAAAACCAACACACACCTAAACACCAAACACTAACCAGAAAACCAACACCCACCTAACCGTAACCAGAAAACCAACACCCACCTCACCCTAACCAGAAAACCAACACCCACCTAGCCCTAACCAGAAAACCAACACCCACCTAGCCCTAACCAGAAAACCAACAACCACCTAGCCCTAACCAGAAAACCAACACCCACCTACACACCTAATCCTAACTAGAAAACCAACACCCACCTACACACCTAACCCTAACCAGAAAACCAATACCCACCTACACACCTAGCCCTAACCAGAAAACCAACACCCACCTACACCCACCTAACCCTAACCAGAAAACCAACACACACCTAAACACCAAACACTAACCAGAAAACCAACACCAAACTACCCACATAAGCCTAACCAGAAAACCAACACCCACCTACACAACTAACTCTAACCAGAAAACCAACACCCACCTAGCCCTAACCAGAAAACCAACACCCACCTAGCCCTAACCAGAAAACCAACACCCACCTAGCCCTAACCAGAAAACCAACACCCACCTACACACCTAATCCTAACTAGAAAACCAACACCCACCTACACACCTAACCCTAACCAGAAAACCAATACCCACCTACACACCTAGCCCTAACCAGAAAACCAACACCCACCTACACCCACCTAACCCTAAACAGAAAACCAACAAACACTAACCAGAAAACCAACACCAAACTACCCACATAAGCCTAACCAGAAAACCAACACCCACCTACACAGCTAACTCTAACCAGAAAACCAACACCCACCTACCCACATAAGCCTAACCAGAAAACCAACACCCACCTACACAACTAACCCTAACTAGAAACCCAACACCCACCTAACCGTAACCAGAAAACCAACACCCACCTAACCCTAACCAGAAAACCAACACCCACCTAAACACCTAACCCTAACTAGAAAACCAACACCCACCTACACACCTAACCCTAACTAGAAAACCAACACCCACCTACACAACTAACCCTAACTAGAAACCCAACACCCACCTAACCCTAACCAGAAAACCAACACCCACCTAAACACCTAACCCTACCCAGAAAACCAACACCCACCTAACCCTAACCAGAAAACCAACACCCACCTACACAACTAACCCTAACTAGAAACCCAACACCCACCTAACCCTAACTAGAAACCCAACACCCACCTAACCGTAACCAGAAAACCAACACCCACCTACACACCTAACCCTAACTAGAAAACCAACACCCACCTACACAACTAACCCTAACTAGAAACCCAACACCCACCTAACCCTAACCAGAAAACCAACACCCACCTAAACACCTAACCCTACCCAGAAAACCAACACCCACCTAACCCTAACCAGAAAACCAACACCCACCTACACAACTAACCCTAACTAGAAACCCAACACCCACCTAACCCTAACTAGAAACCCAACACTCACCTAACCCTAACCAGAAAACCAACACCCACCTAAACACCTAACCCTACCCAGAAAACCAACACCCACCTAAACACCTAACCCTAACCAGAAAACCAACACCCACCTAGCCCTAACTAGAAAACCAACACCTACCTACAAAACCTAACCCTAACCAGAAAACCAACACCCACCTACACACCTAACCCTAACCAGAAAACCAACACCCACCTAAACACCTAACCCTAACCAGAAAAGCAACACCCACCTAAACACCTAACCCTAACCAGAAAACCAACACCCACCTAAACACCTAACCCTAACCAGAAAACCAACACCCACCTACACACTTAACCCTAACCAGAAAACCAACACCCACCTAAACACCTAACCCTAACCAGAAAACCAACACCCACCTACACACTTAACCCTAACCAGAAAACCAACACCCAACTACACACCTAACCCTACCCAGAAAACCAACACCCACCTAACCCTAACCAGAAAACCAACACCCACCTACACACCTAACCCTAACTAGAAAACCAACACCCACCTACACACCTAACCCTAACCAGAAAACCAACGCCCACATAACCCTAACTAGAAAACCAACACCCACCTAAACACCTAACCCTACCCAGAAAACCAACACCTACCAAACCCTATCCAGAAAACCAACACCCACCTACACACCTAACCCTAACCAGAAAACCAACACCCACCTACACCCACCTAACCCTAACCAGAAAACCAACACACACCTAAACACCAAACACTAACAAGAAAACCAAACACCCACCTACCCGTAACCAGAAAACCAACACCCACCTCACCCTAACCAGAAAATCAACACCCACCTACACACCTAACCCTAACTAGAAAACCAACACCCACCTACACACCTAACCCTAACTAGAAACCCAACACCCACCTACACACCTAACCCTAACCAGAAAACCAACGCCCACATAACCCTAACTAGAAACCCAACACTCACCTAACCCTAACCAGAAAAACAACACCCACCTAAACACCTAACCCTACCCAGAAAACCAACACCCACCTACACCCACCTAACCCTAACCAGAAAAACAACACCCACCTAAACACCTAACCCTACCCAGAAAACCAACACCCACCTAAACACCTAACCCTAACCAGAAAACCAACACCCACCTAGCCCTAACCAGAAAACCAACACCCACCTAGCCCTAACCAGAAAACCAACAACCACCTAGCCCTAACCAGAAAACCAACACCCACCTACACACCTAATCCTAACTAGAAAACCAACACCCACCTACACACCTAACCCTAACCAGAAAACCAATACCCACCTACACACCTAGCCCTAACCAGAAAACCAACACCCACCTACACCCACCTAACCCTAACCAGAAAACCAACACACACCTAAACACCAAACACTAACCAAAAAACCAACACCAAACTACCCACATAAGCCTAACCAGAAAACCAACACCCACCTACACAACTAACTCTAACCAGAAAACCAACACCCACCTAGCCCTAACCAGAAAACCAACACCCACCTAGCCCTAACCAGAAAACCAACACCCACCTAGCCCTAACCAGAAAACCAACACCCACCTACACACCTAATCCTAACTAGAAAACCAACACCCACCTACACACCTAACCCTAACCAGAAAACCAATACCCACCTACACACCTAGCCCTAACCAGAAAACCAACACCCACCTACACCCACCTAACCCTAACCAGAAAACCAACAAACACTAACCAGAAAACCAACACCAAACTACCCACATAAGCCTAACCAGAAAACCAACACCCACCTACACAGCTAACTCTAACCAGAAAACCAACACCCACCTACACCCACCTAACCCTGACCAGAAAACCAACACACACCTAAACACCAAACACTAACCAGAAAACCAACACCAAACTACCCACATAAGCCTAACCAGAAAACCAACACCCACCTACACAACTAACCCTAACTAGAAACCCAACACCCACCTAACCGTAACCAGAAAACCAACACCCACCTAACCCTAACCAGAAAACCAACACCCACCTACACACCTAACCCTAACTAGAAAACCAACACCCACCTACACACCTAACCCTAACCAGAAAACCAAACCCCACATAACCCTAACTAGAAACCCAACACTCACCTAACCCTAACCAGAAAACCAACACCCACCTAAACACCTAACCCTAACCAGAAAACCAACACCCACCTAAACACCTAACCCTACCCAGAAAACCAACACCCACCTAAACACCTAACCCTAACCAGAAAACCAACACCCACCTAGCCCTAACTAGAAAACCAACACCTACCTACAAAACCTAACCCTAACCAGAAAACCAACACCCACCTACACACCTAACCCTAACCAGAAAACCAACACCCACCTAAACACCTAACCCTAACCAGAAAAGCAACACCCACCTAAACACCTAACCCTAACCAGAAAACCAACACCCACCTAAACACCTAACCCTAACCAGAAAACCAACACCCACCTACACACTTAACCCTAACCAGAAAACCAACACCCAACTACACACCTAACCCTACCCAGAAAACCAACACCCACCTAACCCTAACCAGAAAACCAACACCCACCTACACACCTAACCCTAACTAGAAAACCAACACCCACCTACACACCTAACCCTAACCAGAAAACCAACACCCACCTACACACCTAACCCTAACTAGAAAACCAACACCCACCTACACACCTAACCCTACCCAGAAAACCAACACCCACCTACACACCTAACCCTAACCAGAAAACCAACGCCCACATAACCCTAACTAGAAACCCAACACTCACCTAACCCTAACCAGAAAACCAACACCCACCTACACACCTAACCCTAACCAGAAAACCAACACCCTCCTACACACCTAACCCTAACTAGAAAACCAACACCCACCTACACACCTAACCCTAACCAGAAAACCAACACCCACCTACACACCTAACCCTAACTAGAAAACCAACACCCACCTACACACCTAACCCTACCCAGAAAACCAACACCCACCTACACACCTAACCCTAACCAGAAAACCAACGCCCACATAACCCTAACTAGAAACCCAACACTCACCTAACCCTAACCAGAAAACCAACACCCACCTACACACCTAATCCTAACTAGAAAACCAACACCCAAATACACACCTAACCCTAACCAGAAACCCAACACCCACCAAACCCTAACCAGAAAACCAACACCCACCCATTGCCCTTTAACGCTGTAAATCCTCCAATATTCTCCATGCCAGACTCCTAGCATTCAGATTTATTTTAACATTAACGATCTAGAAAAAGATCCATGAGGCAGTTGACATTGCTCAGGATAGGAGATAGGGTGGGTTGCGGGTTTAGAGGTCAGGGTTTTCCAGAGACGGAAGAAGAGACATCCCACTCGCTGTTTGTTTCTTGTTCATTTACAGTCAATGAACTAAGCAGACCAAACCCAGCTGCTATCGCATTGGTGTCTATGGGAGATCCACCCAGTTAAGTAAACCATAACTGACGGCTTGAGTGAACCATCTTAATTTATCCACCATATTTGGCTTTACCTGACAGTGTGCATCAGAATTTTTTTCTGACGGCCAGTTTCTTTCCCGTGATTGGTCTCTGTCTCTCTCCCGTGATTGGTCCCGCTCCTGGTTCCGGTGGCGGCTGCTCTGATGACCCGATGACCGGGTGGACTTCTGGACGGCCATGTGATCCGCCCCGTCACCTGGGACCTATCCCCATACAGAGGTCAGACGTTAGACTTCACCACTCAGCCCAGAAACCCAGAACCTTCCCCTGGAACCCCAGAACATTCCCAACGCAAACCCAGAACATCCCCCCTGGAACCCCAGAACATTCCCAACGCAAACCCAGAACATCCCCCCTGCCACCCCAGAACATTCCCAACGCAAACCCAGAACATCCCCCCTGGAACCCCAGAACATCCCCCCTGCCACCCCAGAACATCCCCCCTGCAAACCCAGAACATCCCCCCTGCAAACCCAGAACATCCCCCCTGCAAACCCAGAACATTCCCCCTGCAAACCCAGAACATTCCCCCTGCAAACCCAGAACATTCAATCAATTTTATTTTATATAGCCCTTCGTACATCAGCTAATATCTCGAAGTGCTGTACAGACACCCAGCCTAAAACCCCAAACAGCTAGTAATGCCCCAAACAGCTAGTAATGCAGGTGTAGAAGCACCTGCAAACCCAGAACATTCCCCCTGCCACCCCAGAACATTCCCCCTGCCACCCCAGAACATTCCCCCTGCCACCCCAGAACATTCCCCCTGCCACCCCAGAACATCCCCCCTGCCACCCCAGAACATCCCCCCTGCCACCCCAGAACATCTCCCCCTGCAAACCCAGAACATCTCCCCTGCAAACCCAGAACATCTCCCCCTGCAAACCCAGAACATTCCCCCTGCAAACCCAGAACATTCCCCCTGCAAACCCAGAACATTCCCCCTGCAAACCCAGAACATTCCCCCTGCAAACCCAGAACATTCCCCCTGCAAACCCAGAACAGAGGAGAGGGGGAGACAGCTACTGTCTGTCTGTCTGTCTAGCTCCTACTGGTCATCCATATCATATTGACTAGAAAGAGAGGAGGGATCTAGTGGGCATCATGGTATCAGAGGAGCATTGTCACCTTTACTGAGAAGAAATTATGAGTTTGACATATTCATCAAATCTATTGTATCATGCAGACAATATTCAACCTTCCATAAAGGCCTGTCTGACTCCTGCCGGCCCCACAGCTACCTGGGCTCTGTCTGCAGGAATAGACCTCCGTCTTCCATTCCTGTGTATGTTATTGTGTCTCCTGTGATAATGGGATGGATCCATTGTGTCTGCTCCTTGTGATTCATTTTAAATAGTTACCATTATGCTACAAGGTGTGGGTTGGACTGTAATAGTCCCTAAATAGTTACCATTATGCTACAAGGTGTGGGTTGGACTGTAATAGTCCCTAAATAGTTACCATTATGCTACAAGGTGTGGGTTGGACTGTAATAGTCCCTAAATAGTTACCATTATGCTACAAGGTGTAGGTTGGACTAAAAGTCCCTAAACAGTTACCATTATGCTACAAGGTGTGGGTTGGACTGTAATAGTCCCTAAATAGTTACCATTATGCTACAAGGTGTAGGTTGGACTGTAATAGTCCCTAAATAGTTACCATTATGCTACAAGGTGTGGGTTGGACTGTAATAGTCCCTAAATAGTTACCATTATGCTACAAGGTGTGGGTTGGACTGTAATAGTCCCTAAATAGTTACCATTATGCTACAAGGTGTAGGTTGGACTGTAATAGTCCCTAAATAGTTACCATTATGCTACAAGGTGTGGGTTGGACTGTAATAGTCCCTAAATAGTTACCATTATGCTACAAGGTGTGGGTTGGACTGTAATAGTCCCTAAATAGTTACCATTATGCTACAAGTTGTGGGTTGGACTGTAATAGTCCCTAAATAGTTACCATTATGCTACAAGGTGTGGGTTGGACTGTAATAGTCCGTAAATAGTTACCATTATGCTACAAGGTGTGGATTGGACTGTAATAGTCCCTAAATAGTTACCATTATGCTACAAGGTGTGGGTTGGACTGTAATAGTCCCTAAATAGTTACCATTATGCTACAAGGTGTGGGTTGGACTGTAATAGTCCCTAAATAGTTACCATTATGCTACAAGGTGTAGGTTGGACTGTAATAGTCCCTAAATAGTTACCATTATGCTACAAGGTGTGGGTTGGACTGTAATAGTCCCTAAATAGTTACCATTATGATACAAGGTGTAGGTTGGACTGTAATAGTCCTTAAATAGTTACCATTATGCTACAAGGTGTGGGTTGGACTGTAATAGTCCCTAAATAGTTACCACTATGCTACAAGGTGTGGGTTGGACTGTAATAGTCCCTAAATAGTTACCATTATGCTACAAGGTGTGGGTTGGACTGTAATAGGCCCTAAATAGTTACCATTATGCTACAAGGTGTGGGTTGGACTGTAATAGGCCCTAAATAGTTACCATTATGCTACAAGGTGTGGGTTGGACTGTAATAGTCCCTAAATAGTTACCATTATGCTACAAGGTGTAGGTTGGACTGTAATAGTCCCTAAATAGTTACCATTATGCTACAAGGTGTGGGTTGGACTGTAATAGTCCCTAAATAGTTACCATTATGCTACAAGGTGTAGGTTGGACTGTAATAGTCCCTAAATAGTTACCATTATGCTACAAGGTGTGGGTTGGACTGTAATAGTCCCTAAACAGTTACCATTATGCTACAAGGTGTGGGTTGGACTGTAATAGTCCCTAAATAGTTACCATTATGCTACAAGGTGTGGGTTGGACTGTAATAGTCCCTAAATAGTTACCATTATGCTACAAGGTGTGGGTTGGACTGTAATAGTCCCTAAATAGTTACCATTATGCTACAAGGTGTGGGTTGGACTGTAATAGTCCCTAAATAGTTACCATTATGCTACAAGGTGTGGGTTGGACTGTAATAGTCCCTAAATAGTTACCATTATGCTACAAGGTGTGGGTTGGACTGTAATAGTCCCTAAATAGTTACCATTATGCTACAAGGTGTGGGTTGGACTGTAATAGTCCCTAAATAGTTACCATTATGCTACAAGGTGTGGGTTGGACTGTAATAGCCCCTAAATAGTTACCATTATGCTACAAGGTGTGGGTTGGACTGTAATAGGCCCTAAATAGTTACCATTATGCTACAAGGTGTGGGTTGGACTGTAATAGGCCCTAAATAGTTACCATTATGCTACAAGGTGTGGGTTGGACTGTAATAGTCCCTAAATAGTTACCATTATGCTACAAGGTGTGGGTTGGACTGTAATAGTCCCTACATAGTTACCATTATGCTACAAGGTGTGGGTTGGACTGTAATAGTCCCTAAATAGTTACCATTATGCTACAAGGTGTGGGTTGGACTGTAATAGTCCCTAAATAGTTACCATTATGCTACAAGGTGTGGGTTGGACTGTAATAGTCCCTAAATAGTTACCATTATGCTACAAGGTGTGGGTTGGACTGTAATAGTCCCTAAATAGTTACCATTATGATACAAGGTGTAGGTTGGACTGTAATAGTCCTTAAATAGTTACCATTATGATACAAGGTGTGGGTTGGACTGTAATAGTCCCTAAATAGTTACCATTATGCTACAAGGTGTGGGTTGGACTGTAATAGTCCCTAAATAGTTACCATTATGATACAAGGTGTAGGTTGGACTGTAATAGTCCTTAAATAGTTACCATTATGATACAAGGTGTGGGTTGGACTGTAATAGTCCCTAAATAGTTACCATTATGCTACAAGGTGTGGGTTGGACTGTAATAGTCCCTAAATAGTTACCATTATACTACAAGGTGTGGGTTGGACTGTAATAGTCCCTAAATAGTTACCATTATGCTACAAGGTGTGGGTTGGACTGTAATAGTACCTAAATAGTTACCATTATGCTACAAGGTGTGGGTTGGACTGTAATAGTCCCTAAATAGTTACCATTATGCTACAAGGTGTGGGTTGGACTGTAATAGTCCCTAAATAGTTACCATTATGCTACAAGGTGTAGGTTGGACTGTAATAGTCCCTAAATAGTTACCATTATGCTACAAGGTGTAGGTTGGACTGTAATAGTCCCTAAATAGTTACCATTATGCTACAAGGTGTGGGTTGGACTGTAATAGTCCCTAAATAGTTACCATTATGCTACAAGGTGTAGGTTGGACTGTAATAGTCCCTAAATAGTTACCATTATGCTACAAGGTGTGGGTTGGACTGTAATAGTCCCTAAATAGTTACCATTATGCTACAAGGTGTGGGTTGGACTGTAATAGTCCCTAAATAGTTACCATTATGCTACAAGGTGTAGGTTGGACTGTAATAGTCCCTAAATAGTTACCATTATGCTACAAGGTGTGGGTTGGACTGTAATAGTCCCTAAATAGTTACCATTATGCTACAAGGTGTGGGTTGGACTGTAATAGTCCCTAAACAGTTACCATTATGCTACAAGGTGTGGGTTGGACTGTAATAGTCCCTAAATAGTTACCATTATGCTACAAGGTGTGGGTTGGACTGTAATAGTCCCTAAATAGTTACCATTATGCTACAAGGTGTGGGTTGGACTGTAATAGTCCCTAAATAGTTACCATTATGCTACAAGGTGTGGGTTGGACTGTAATAGTCCCTAAATAGTTACCATTATGCTACAAGGTGTGGGTTGGACTGTAATAGTCCCTAAATAGTTACCATTATGCTACAAGGTGTGGGTTGGACTGTAATAGTCCCTAAATAGTTACCATTATGCTACAAGGTGTGGGTTGGACTGTAATAGTCCCTAAATAGTTACCATTATGCTACAAGGTGTGGGTTGGACTGTAATAGCCCCTAAATAGTTACCATTATGCTACAAGGTGTGGGTTGGACTGTAATAGGCCCTAAATAGTTACCATTATGCTACAAGGTGTGGGTTGGACTGTAATAGGCCCTAAATAGTTACCATTATGCTACAAGGTGTGGGTTGGACTGTAATAGTCCCTAAATAGTTACCATTATGCTACAAGGTGTGGGTTGGACTGTAATAGATCCTAAATAGTTACCATTATGCTACAAGGTGTAGGTTGGACTGTAATAGTCCCTAAATAGTTACCATTATGCTACAAGGTGTGGGTTGGACTGTAATAGTCCCTAAACAGTTACCATTATGCTACAAGGTGTGGGTTGGACTGTAATAGTCCCTAAATAGTTACCATTATGCTACAAGGTGTGGGTTGGACTGTAATAGTCCCTAAATAGTTACCATTATGCTACAAGGTGTGGGTTGGACTGTAATAGTCCCTAAATAGTTACCATTATGCTACAAGGTGTGGGTTGGACTGTAATAGTCCCTAAATAGTTACCATTATGCTACAAGGTGTGGGTTGGACTGTAATAGTCCCTAAATAGTTACCATTATGCTACAAGGTGTGGGTTGGACTGTAATAGTCCCTAAATAGTTACCATTATGCGACAAGGTGTGGGTTGGACTGTAATAGTCCCTAAATAGTTACCATTATGCTACAAGGTGTGGGTTGGACTGTAATAGCCCCTAAATAGTTACCATTATGCTACAAGGTGTGGGTTGGACTGTAATAGTCCCTAAATAGTTACCATTATGCTACAAGGTGTAGGTTGGACTGTAATAGTCCCTAAATAGTTACCATTATGCTACAAGGTGTAGGTTGGACTGTAATAGTCCCTAAATAGTTACCATTATGCTACAAGGTGTGGGTTGGACTGTAATAGTCCCTAAATAGTTACCATTATGCTACAAGGTGTGGGTTGGACTGTAATAGTCCCTAAATAGTTACCATTATGCTACAAGGTGTGGGTTGGACTGTAATAGTACCTAAATAGTTACCATTATGCTACAAGGTGTGGGTTGGACTGTAATAGTCCCTAAATAGTTACCATTATGCTACAAGGTGTAGGTTGGACTGTAATAGTCCCTAAATAGTTACCATTATGCTACAAGGTGTGGGTTGGACTGTAATAGTCCCTAAATAGTTACCATTATGCTACAAGGTGTGGGTTGGACTGTAATAGTCCCTAAATAGTTACCATTATGCTACAAGGTGTAGGTTGGACTGTAATAGTCCCTAAATAGTTACCATTATGCTACAAGGTGTGGGTTGGACTGTAATAGTCCCTAAATAGTTACCATTATGCTACAAGGAGTGGGTTGGACTGTAATAGTCCCTAAATAGTTACCATTATGCTACAAGGTGTGGGTTGGACTGTAATAGTCCGTAAATAGTTACCATTATGCTACAAGGTGTGGATTGGACTGTAATAGTCCCTAAATAGTTACCATTATGCTACAAGGTGTGGGTTGGACTGTAATAGTCCCTAAATAGTTACCATTATGCTACAAGGTGTGGGTTGGACTGTAATAGTCCCTAAATAGTTACCATTATGCTACAAGGTGTAGGTTGGACTGTAATAGTCCTTAAATAGTTACCATTATGCTACAAGGTGTGGGTTGGACTGTAATAGTCCCTAAATAGTTACCACTATGCTACAAGGTGTGGGTTGGACTGTAATAGTCCCTAAATAGTTACCATTATGCTACAAGGTGTGGGTTGGACTGTAATAGGCCCTAAATAGTTACCATTATGCTACAAGGTGTGGGTTGGACTGTAATAGGCCCTAAATAGTTACCATTATGCTACAAGGTGTGGGTTGGACTGTAATAGTCCCTAAATAGTTACCATTATGCTACAAGGTGTAGGTTGGACTGTAATAGTCCCTAAATAGTTACCATTATGCTACAAGGTGTGGGTTGGACTGTAATAGTCCCTAAATAGTTACCATTATGCTACAAGGTGTGGGTTGGACTGTAATAGTCCCTAAATAGTTACCATTATGCTACAAGGTGTAGGTTGGACTGTAATAGTCCCTAAATAGTTACCATTATGCTACAAGGTGTAGGTTGGACTGTAATAGTCCCTAAATAGTTACCATTATGCTACAAGGTGTGGGTTGGACTGTAATAGTCCCTAAATAGTTACCATTATGCTACAAGGTGTGGGTTGGACTGTAATAGTCCCTAAATAGTTACCATTATGCTACAAGGTGTGGGTTGGACTGTAATAGTACCTAAATAGTTACCATTATGCTACAAGGTGTGGGTTGGACTGTAATAGTCCCTAAATAGTTACCATTATGCTACAAGGTGTGGGTTGGACTGTAATAGTCCCTAAATAGTTACCATTATGCTACAAGGTGTAGGTTGGACTGTAATAGTCCCTAAATAGTTACCATTATGCTACAAGGTGTGGGTTGGACTGTAATAGGCTCTAAATAGTTACCATTATGCTACAAGGTGTGGGTTGGACTGTAATAGTCCCTAAATAGTTACCATTATGCTATAAGGTGTGGGTTGGACTGTAATAGTCCCTAAATAGTTACCATTATGCTACAAGGTGTGGGTTGGACTGTAATAGGCCCTAAATAGTTACCATTATGCTACAAGGTGTGGGTTGGACTGTAATAGGCCCTAAATAGTTACCATTATGCTACAAGGTGTGGGTTGGACTGTAATAGGCCCTAAATAGTTACCATTATGCTACAAGGTGTGGGTTGGACTGTAATAGGCCCTAAATAGTTACCATTATGCTACAAGGTGTGGGTTGGACTGTAATAGGCCCTAAATAGTTACCATTATGCTACAAGGTGTGGGTTGGACTGTAATAGTCCCTAAATAGTTACCATTATGCTACAAGGTGTAGGTTGGACTGTAATAGTCCCTAAATAGTTACCATTATGCTACAAGGTGTGGGTTGGACTGTAATAGTCCCTAAATAGTTACCATTATGCTACAAGGTGTAGGTTGGACTGTAATAGTCCCTAAATAGTTACCATTATGCTACAAGGTGTGGGTTGGACTGTAATAGTCCCTAAACAGTTACCATTATGCTACAAGGTGTGGGTTGGACTGTAATAGTCCCTAAATAGTTACCATTATGCTACAAGGTGTGGGTTGGACTGTAATAGTCCCTAAATAGTTACCATTATGCTACAAGGTGTGGGTTGGACTGTAATAGTCCCTAAATAGTTACCATTATGCTACAAGGTGTAGGTTGGACTGTAATAGTCCCTAAATAGTTACCATTATGCTACAAGGTGTGGGTTGGACTGTAATAGTCCCTAAATAGTTACCATTATGCTACAAGGTGTAGGTTGGACTGTAATAGTCCCTAAATAGTTACCATTATGCTACAAGGTGTGGGTTGGACTGTAATAGTCCCTAAACAGTTACCATTATGCTACAAGGTGTGGGTTGGACTGTAATAGTCCCTAAATAGTTACCATTATGCTACAAGGTGTGGGTTGGACTGTAATAGTCCCTAAATAGTTACCATTATGCTACAAGGTGTGGGTTGGACTGTAATAGTCCCTAAATAGTTACCACTATGCTACAAGGTGTGGGTTGGACTGTAATAGTCCCTAAATAGTTACCATTATGCTACAAGGTGTGGGTTGGACTGTAATAGGCCCTAAATAGTTACCATTATGCTACAAGGTGTGGGTTGGACTGTAATAGGCCCTAAATAGTTACCATTATGCTACAAGGTGTGGGTTGGACTGTAATAGTCCCTAAATAGTTACCATTATGCTACAAGGTGTGGGTTGGACTGTAATAGTCCCTAAATAGTTACCATTATGCTACAAGGTGTAGGTTGGACTGTAATAGTCCTTAAATAGTTACCATTATGCTACAAGGTGTGGGTTGGACTGTAATAGTCCCTAAATAGTTACCACTATGCTACAAGGTGTGGGTTGGACTGTAATAGTCCCTAAATAGTTACCATTATGCTACAAGGTGTGGGTTGGACTGTAATAGGCCCTAAATAGTTACCATTATGCTACAAGGTGTGGGTTGGACTGTAATAGGCCCTAAATAGTTACCATTATGCTACAAGGTGTGGGTTGGACTGTAATAGTCCCTAAATAGTTACCATTATGCTACAAGGTGTAGGTTGGACTGTAATAGTCCCTAAATAGTTACCATTATGCTACAAGGTGTGGGTTGGACTGTAATAGTCCCTAAATAGTTACCATTATGCTACAAGGTGTAGGTTGGACTGTAATAGTCCCTAAATAGTTACCATTATGCTACAAGGTGTGGGTTGGACTGTAATAGTCCCTAAACAGTTACCATTATGCTACAAGGTGTGGGTTGGACTGTAATAGTCCCTAAATAGTTACCATTATGCTACAAGGTGTGGGTTGGACTGTAATAGTCCCTAAATAGTTACCATTATGCTACAAGGTGTGGGTTGGACTGTAATAGTCCCTAAATAGTTACCATTATGCTACAAGGTGTGGGTTGGACTGTAATAGTCCCTAAATAGTTACCATTATGCTACAAGGTGTGGGTTGGACTGTAATAGTCCCTAAATAGTTACCATTATGCTACAAGGTGTGGGTTGGACTGTAATAGTCCCTAAATAGTTACCATTATGCTACAAGGTGTGGGTTGGACTGTAATAGTCCCTAAATAGTTACCATTATGCTACAAGGTGTGGGTTGGACTGTAATAGCCCCTAAATAGTTACCATTATGCTACAAGGTGTGGGTTGGACTGTAATAGGCCCTAAATAGTTACCATTATGCTACAAGGTGTGGGTTGGACTGTAATAGGCCCTAAATAGTTACCATTATGCTACAAGGTGTGGGTTGGACTGTAATAGTCCCTAAATAGTTACCATTATGCTACAAGGTGTGGGTTGGACTGTAATAGTCCCTACATAGTTACCATTATGCTACAAGGTGTGGGTTGGACTGTAATAGTCCCTAAATAGTTACCATTATGCTACAAGGTGTGGGTTGGACTGTAATAGTCCCTAAATAGTTACCATTATGCTACAAGGTGTGGGTTGGACTGTAATAGTCCCTAAATAGTTACCATTATGCTACAAGGTGTGGGTTGGACTGTAATAGTCCCTAAATAGTTACCATTATGATACAAGGTGTAGGTTGGACTGTAATAGTCCTTAAATAGTTACCATTATGATACAAGGTGTGGGTTGGACTGTAATAGTCCCTAAATAGTTACCATTATGCTACAAGGTGTGGGTTGGACTGTAATAGTCCCTAAATAGTTACCATTATGATACAAGGTGTAGGTTGGACTGTAATAGTCCTTAAATAGTTACCATTATGATACAAGGTGTGGGTTGGACTGTAATAGTCCCTAAATAGTTACCATTATGCTACAAGGTGTGGGTTGGACTGTAATAGTCCCTAAATAGTTACCATTATGCTACAAGGTGTGGGTTGGACTGTAATAGTACCTAAATAGTTACCATTATGCTACAAGGTGTGGGTTGGACTGTAATAGTCCCTAAATAGTTACCATTATGCTACAAGGTGTGGGTTGGACTGTAATAGTCCCTAAATAGTTACCATTATGCTACAAGGTGTAGGTTGGACTGTAATAGTCCCTAAATAGTTACCATTATGCTACAAGGTGTAGGTTGGACTGTAATAGTCCCTAAATAGTTACCATTATGCTACAAGGTGTGGGTTGGACTGTAATAGTCCCTAAATAGTTACCATTATGCTACAAGGTGTGGGTTGGACTGTAATAGTCCCTAAATAGTTACCATTATGCTACAAGGTGTGGGTTGGACTGTAATAGTACCTAAATAGTTACCATTATGCTACAAGGTGTGGGTTGGACTGTAATAGTCCCTAAATAGTTACCATTATGCTACAAGGTGTGGGTTGGACTGTAATAGTCCCTAAATAGTTACCATTATGCTACAAGGTGTAGGTTGGACTGTAATAGTCCCTAAATAGTTACCATTATGCTACAAGGTGTGGGTTGGACTGTAATAGGCTCTAAATAGTTACCATTATGCTACAAGGTGTGGGTTGGACTGTAATAGTCCCTAAATAGTTACCATTATGCTATAAGGTGTGGGTTGGACTGTAATAGTCCCTAAATAGTTACCATTATGCTACAAGGTGTGGGTTGGACTGTAATAGGCCCTAAATAGTTACCATTATGCTACAAGGTGTGGGTTGGACTGTAATAGGCCCTAAATAGTTACCATTATGCTACAAGGTGTGGGTTGGACTGTAATAGGCCCTAAATAGTTACCATTATGCTACAAGGTGTGGGTTGGACTGTAATAGGCCCTAAATAGTTACCATTATGCTACAAGGTGTGGGTTGGACTGTAATAGGCCCTAAATAGTTACCATTATGCTACAAGGTGTGGGTTGGACTGTAATAGTCCCTAAATAGTTACCATTATGCTACAAGGTGTAGGTTGGACTGTAATAGTCCCTAAATAGTTACCATTATGCTACAAGGTGTGGGTTGGACTGTAATAGTCCCTAAATAGTTACCATTATGCTACAAGGTGTAGGTTGGACTGTAATAGTCCCTAAATAGTTACCATTATGCTACAAGGTGTGGGTTGGACTGTAATAGTCCCTAAACAGTTACCATTATGCTACAAGGTGTGGGTTGGACTGTAATAGTCCCTAAATAGTTACCATTATGCTACAAGGTGTGGGTTGGACTGTAATAGTCCCTAAATAGTTACCATTATGCTACAAGGTGTGGGTTGGACTGTAATAGTCCCTAAATAGTTACCATTATGCTACAAGGTGTGGGTTGGACTGTAATAGTCCCTAAATAGTTACCATTATGCTACAAGGTGTGGGTTGGACTGTAATAGTACCTAAATAGTTACCATTATGCTACAAGGTGTGGGTTGGACTGTAATAGTCCCTAAATAGTTACCATTATGCTACAAGGTGTGGGTTGGACTGTAATAGTCCCTAAATAGTTACCATTATGCTACAAGGTGTGGGTTGGACTGTAATAGTCCCTAAATAGTTACCATTATGCTACAAGGTGTGGGTTGGACTGTAATAGTCCCTAAATAGTTACCATTATGCTACAAGGTGTGGGTTGGACTGTAATAGTCCCTAAATAGTTACCATTATGCTACAAGGTGTGGGTTGGACTGTAATAGTACCTAAATAGTTACCATTATGCTACAAGGTGTGGGTTGGACTGTAATAGTCCCTAAATAGTTACCATTATGCTACAAGGTGTAGGTTGGACTGTAATAGTCCCTAAATAGTTACCATTATGCTACAAGGTGTGGGTTGGACTGTAATAGTCCCTAAATAGTTACCATTATGCTACAAGGTGTGGGTTGGACTGTAATAGTCCCTAAATAGTTACCATTATGCTACAAGGTGTAGGTTGGACTGTAATAGTCCCTAAATAGTTACCATTATGCTACAAGGTGTGGGTTGGACTGTAATAGTCCCTAAATAGTTACCATTATGCTACAAGGTGTGGGTTGGACTGTAATAGTCCCTAAATAGTTACCATTATGCTACAAGGTGTGGGTTGGACTGTAATAGTCCGTAAATAGTTACCATTATGCTACAAGGTGTGGATTGGACTGTAATAGTCCCTAAATAGTTACCATTATGCTACAAGGTGTGGGTTGGACTGTAATAGTCCCTAAATAGTTACCATTATGCTACAAGGTGTGGGTTGGACTGTAATAGTCCCTAAATAGTTACCATTATGCTACAAGGTGTAGGTTGGACTGTAATAGTCCTTAAATAGTTACCATTATGCTACAAGGTGTGGGTTGGACTGTAATAGTCCCTAAATAGTTACCACTATGCTACAAGGTGTGGGTTGGACTGTAATAGTCCCTAAATAGTTACCATTATGCTACAAGGTGTGGGTTGGACTGTAATAGGCCCTAAATAGTTACCATTATGCTACAAGGTGTGGGTTGGACTGTAATAGGCCCTAAATAGTTACCATTATGCTACAAGGTGTGGGTTGGACTGTAATAGTCCCTAAATAGTTACCATTATGCTACAAGGTGTAGGTTGGACTGTAATAGTCCCTAAATAGTTACCATTATGCTACAAGGTGTGGGTTGGACTGTAATAGTCCCTAAATAGTTACCATTATGCTACAAGGTGTAGGTTGGACTGTAATAGTCCCTAAATAGTTACCATTATGCTACAAGGTGTGGGTTGGACTGTAATAGTCCCTAAACAGTTACCATTATGCTACAAGGTGTGGGTTGGACTGTAATAGTCCCTAAATAGTTACCATTATGCTACAAGGTGTGGGTTGGACTGTAATAGTCCCTAAATAGTTACCATTATGCTACAAGGTGTGGGTTGGACTGTAATAGTCCCTAAATAGTTACCATTATGCTACAAGGTGTGGGTTGGACTGTAATAGTCCCTAAATAGTTACCATTATGCTACAAGGTGTGGGTTGGACTGTAATAGTCCCTAAATAGTTACCATTATGCTACAAGGTGTGGGTTGGACTGTAATAGTCCCTAAATAGTTACCATTATGCTACAAGGTGTGGGTTGGACTGTAATAGTCCCTAAATAGTTACCATTATGCTACAAGGTGTGGGTTGGACTGTAATAGCCCCTAAATAGTTACCATTATGCTACAAGGTGTGGGTTGGACTGTAATAGGCCCTAAATAGTTACCATTATGCTACAAGGTGTGGGTTGGACTGTAATAGGCCCTAAATAGTTACCATTATGCTACAAGGTGTGGGTTGGACTGTAATAGTCCCTAAATAGTTACCATTATGCTACAAGGTGTGGGTTGGACTGTAATAGTCCCTACATAGTTACCATTATGCTACAAGGTGTGGGTTGGACTGTAATAGTCCCTAAATAGTTACCATTATGCTACAAGGTGTGGGTTGGACTGTAATAGTCCCTAAATAGTTACCATTATGCTACAAGGTGTGGGTTGGACTGTAATAGTCCCTAAATAGTTACCATTATGCTACAAGGTGTGGGTTGGACTGTAATAGTCCCTAAATAGTTACCATTATGATACAAGGTGTAGGTTGGACTGTAATAGTCCTTAAATAGTTACCATTATGATACAAGGTGTGGGTTGGACTGTAATAGTCCCTAAATAGTTACCATTATGCTACAAGGTGTGGGTTGGACTGTAATAGTCCCTAAATAGTTACCATTATGATACAAGGTGTAGGTTGGACTGTAATAGTCCTTAAATAGTTACCATTATGATACAAGGTGTGGGTTGGACTGTAATAGTCCCTAAATAGTTACCATTATGCTACAAGGTGTGGGTTGGACTGTAATAGTCCCTAAATAGTTACCATTATGCTACAAGGTGTGGGTTGGACTGTAATAGTACCTAAATAGTTACCATTATGCTACAAGGTGTGGGTTGGACTGTAATAGTCCCTAAATAGTTACCATTATGCTACAAGGTGTGGGTTGGACTGTAATAGTCCCTAAATAGTTACCATTATGCTACAAGGTGTAGGTTGGACTGTAATAGTCCCTAAATAGTTACCATTATGCTACAAGGTGTAGGTTGGACTGTAATAGTCCCTAAATAGTTACCATTATGCTACAAGGTGTGGGTTGGACTGTAATAGTCCCTAAATAGTTACCATTATGCTACAAGGTGTGGGTTGGACTGTAATAGTCCCTAAATAGTTACCATTATGCTACAAGGTGTGGGTTGGACTGTAATAGTACCTAAATAGTTACCATTATGCTACAAGGTGTGGGTTGGACTGTAATAGTCCCTAAATAGTTACCATTATGCTACAAGGTGTGGGTTGGACTGTAATAGTCCCTAAATAGTTACCATTATGCTACAAGGTGTAGGTTGGACTGTAATAGTCCCTAAATAGTTACCATTATGCTACAAGGTGTGGGTTGGACTGTAATAGGCTCTAAATAGTTACCATTATGCTACAAGGTGTGGGTTGGACTGTAATAGTCCCTAAATAGTTACCATTATGCTATAAGGTGTGGGTTGGACTGTAATAGTCCCTAAATAGTTACCATTATGCTACAAGGTGTGGGTTGGACTGTAATAGGCCCTAAATAGTTACCATTATGCTACAAGGTGTGGGTTGGACTGTAATAGGCCCTAAATAGTTACCATTATGCTACAAGGTGTGGGTTGGACTGTAATAGGCCCTAAATAGTTACCATTATGCTACAAGGTGTGGGTTGGACTGTAATAGGCCCTAAATAGTTACCATTATGCTACAAGGTGTGGGTTGGACTGTAATAGGCCCTAAATAGTTACCATTATGCTACAAGGTGTGGGTTGGACTGTAATAGTCCCTAAATAGTTACCATTATGCTACAAGGTGTAGGTTGGACTGTAATAGTCCCTAAATAGTTACCATTATGCTACAAGGTGTGGGTTGGACTGTAATAGTCCCTAAATAGTTACCATTATGCTACAAGGTGTAGGTTGGACTGTAATAGTCCCTAAATAGTTACCATTATGCTACAAGGTGTGGGTTGGACTGTAATAGTCCCTAAACAGTTACCATTATGCTACAAGGTGTGGGTTGGACTGTAATAGTCCCTAAATAGTTACCATTATGCTACAAGGTGTGGGTTGGACTGTAATAGTCCCTAAATAGTTACCATTATGCTACAAGGTGTGGGTTGGACTGTAATAGTCCCTAAATAGTTACCATTATGCTACAAGGTGTGGGTTGGACTGTAATAGTCCCTAAATAGTTACCATTATGCTACAAGGTGTGGGTTGGACTGTAATAGTACCTAAATAGTTACCATTATGCTACAAGGTGTGGGTTGGACTGTAATAGTCCCTAAATAGTTACCATTATGCTACAAGGTGTGGGTTGGACTGTAATAGTCCCTAAATAGTTACCATTATGCTACAAGGTGTGGGTTGGACTGTAATAGTCCCTAAATAGTTACCATTATGCTACAAGGTGTGGGTTGGACTGTAATAGTCCCTAAATAGTTACCATTATGCTACAAGGTGTGGGTTGGACTGTAATAGTCCCTAAATAGTTACCATTATGCTACAAGGTGTGGGTTGGACTGTAATAGCCCCTAAATAGTTACCATTATGCTACAAGGTGTGGGTTGGACTGTAATAGGCCCTAAATAGTTACCATTATGCTACAAGGTGTGGGTTGGACTGTAATAGGCCCTAAATAGTTACCATTATGCTACAAGGTGTGGGTTGGACTGTAATAGTCCCTAAATAGTTACCATTATGCTACAAGGTGTGGGTTGGACTGTAATAGTCCCTACATAGTTACCATTATGCTACAAGGTGTGGGTTGGACTGTAATAGTCCCTAAATAGTTACCATTATGCTACAAGGTGTGGGTTGGACTGTAATAGTCCCTAAATAGTTACCATTATGCTACAAGGTGTGGGTTGGACTGTAATAGTCCCTAAATAGTTACCATTATGCTACAAGGTGTGGGTTGGACTGTAATAGTCCCTAAATAGTTACCATTATGATACAAGGTGTAGGTTGGACTGTAATAGTCCTTAAATAGTTACCATTATGATACAAGGTGTGGGTTGGACTGTAATAGTCCCTAAATAGTTACCATTATGCTACAAGGTGTGGGTTGGACTGTAATAGTCCCTAAATAGTTACCATTATGATACAAGGTGTAGGTTGGACTGTAATAGTCCTTAAATAGTTACCATTATGATACAAGGTGTGGGTTGGACTGTAATAGTCCCTAAATAGTTACCATTATGCTACAAGGTGTGGGTTGGACTGTAATAGTCCCTAAATAGTTACCATTATGCTACAAGGTGTGGGTTGGACTGTAATAGTACCTAAATAGTTACCATTATGCTACAAGGTGTGGGTTGGACTGTAATAGTCCCTAAATAGTTACCATTATGCTACAAGGTGTGGGTTGGACTGTAATAGTCCCTAAATAGTTACCATTATGCTACAAGGTGTAGGTTGGACTGTAATAGTCCCTAAATAGTTACCATTATGCTACAAGGTGTAGGTTGGACTGTAATAGTCCCTAAATAGTTACCATTATGCTACAAGGTGTGGGTTGGACTGTAATAGTCCCTAAATAGTTACCATTATGCTACAAGGTGTGGGTTGGACTGTAATAGTCCCTAAATAGTTACCATTATGCTACAAGGTGTGGGTTGGACTGTAATAGTACCTAAATAGTTACCATTATGCTACAAGGTGTGGGTTGGACTGTAATAGTCCCTAAATAGTTACCATTATGCTACAAGGTGTGGGTTGGACTGTAATAGTCCCTAAATAGTTACCATTATGCTACAAGGTGTAGGTTGGACTGTAATAGTCCCTAAATAGTTACCATTATGCTACAAGGTGTGGGTTGGACTGTAATAGGCTCTAAATAGTTACCATTATGCTACAAGGTGTGGGTTGGACTGTAATAGTCCCTAAATAGTTACCATTATGCTATAAGGTGTGGGTTGGACTGTAATAGTCCCTAAATAGTTACCATTATGCTACAAGGTGTGGGTTGGACTGTAATAGGCCCTAAATAGTTACCATTATGCTACAAGATGTGGGTTGGACTGTAATAGGCCCTAAATAGTTACCATTATGCTACAAGGTGTGGGTTGGACTGTAATAGGCCCTAAATAGTTACCATTATGCTACAAGGTGTGGGTTGGACTGTAATAGGCCCTAAATAGTTACCATTATGCTACAAGGTGTGGGTTGGACTGTAATAGGCCCTAAATAGTTACCATTATGCTACAAGGTGTGGGTTGGACTGTAATAGGCCCTAAATAGTTACCATTATGCTACAAGGTGTGGGTTGGACTGTAATAGGCCCTAAATAGTTACCATTATGCTACAAGGTGTGGGTTGGACTGTAATAGTCCCTAAATAGTTACCAATATGCTACAAGGTGTGGGTTGGACTGTAATAGTCCCTAAATAGTTACCATTATGCTACAAGGTGTGGGTTGGACTGTAATAGCCCCTAAATAGTTACCATTATGCTACAAGGTGTGGGTTGGACTGTAATAGTCCCTAAATAGTTACCATTATGATACAAGGTGTAGGTTGGACTGTAATAGTCCTTAAATAGTTACCATTATGATACAAGGTGTGGGTTGGACTGTAATAGTCCCTAAATAGTTACCATTATGCTACAAGGTGTGGGTTGGACTGTAATAGTCCCTAAATAGTTACCATTATGATACAAGGTGTAGGTTGGACTGTAATAGTCCTTAAATAGTTACCATTATGATACAAGGTGTGGGTTGGACTGTAATAGTCCCTAAATAGTTACCATTATGCTACAAGGTGTGGGTTGGACTGTAATAGTCCCTAAATAGTTACCATTATGCTACAAGGTGTGGGTTGGACTGTAATAGTACCTAAATAGTTACCATTATGCTACAAGGTGTGGGTTGGACTGTAATAGTCCCTAAATAGTTACCATTATGCTACAAGGTGTGGGTTGGACTGTAATAGTCCCTAAATAGTTACCATTATGCTACAAGGTGTAGGTTGGACTGTAATAGTCCCTAAATAGTTACCATTATGCTACAAGGTGTAGGTTGGACTGTAATAGTCCCTAAATAGTTACCATTATGCTACAAGGTGTGGGTTGGACTGTAATAGTCCCTAAATAGTTACCATTATGCTACAAGGTGTGGGTTGGACTGTAATAGTCCCTAAATAGTTACCATTATGCTACAAGGTGTGGGTTGGACTGTAATAGTACCTAAATAGTTACCATTATGCTACAAGGTGTGGGTTGGACTGTAATAGTCCCTAAATAGTTACCATTATGCTACAAGGTGTGGGTTGGACTGTAATAGTCCCTAAATAGTTACCATTATGCTACAAGGTGTAGGTTGGACTGTAATAGTCCCTAAATAGTTACCATTATGCTACAAGGTGTAGGTTGGACTGTAATAGTCCCTAAATAGTTACCATTATGCTACAAGGTGTGGGTTGGACTGTAATAGTCCCTAAATAGTTACCATTATGCTACAAGGTGTGGGTTGGACTGTAATAGGCTCTAAATAGTTACCATTATGCTACAAGGTGTGGGTTGGACTGTAATAGTCCCTAAATAGTTACCATTATGCTATAAGGTGTGGGTTGGACTGTAATAGTCCCTAAATAGTTACCATTATGCTACAAGGTGTGGGTTGGACTGTAATAGGCCCTAAATAGTTACCATTATGCTACAAGGTGTGGGTTGGACTGTAATAGGCCCTAAATAGTTACCATTATGCTACAAGGTGTGGGTTGGACTGTAATAGGCCCTAAATAGTTACCATTATGCTACAAGGTGTGGGTTGGACTGTAATAGGCCCTAAATAGTTACCATTATGCTACAAGATGTGGGTTGGACTGTAATAGGCCCTAAATAGTTACCATTATGCTACAAGGTGTGGGTTGGACTGTAATAGGCCCTAAATAGTTACCATTATGCTACAAGGTGTGGGTTGGACTGTAATAGGCCCTAAATAGTTACCATTATGCTACAAGGTGTGGGTTGGACTGTAATAGTCCCTAAATAGTTACCAATATGCTACAAGGTGTGGGTTGGACTGTAATAGTCCCTAAATAGTTACCATTATGCTACAAGGTGTGGGTTGGACTGTAATAGCCCCTAAATAGTTACCATTATGCTACAAGGTGTGGGTTGGACTGTAATAGTCCCTAAATAGTTACCATTATGCTACAAGGTGTGGGTTGGACTGTAATAGTCCCTAAATAGTTACCATTATGCTACAAGGTGTGGGTTGGACTGTAATAGTCCCTAAATAGTTACCATTATGCTACAAGGTGTGGGTTGGACTGTAATAGTCCCTAAATAGTTACCATTATGCTACAAGGTGTGGGTTGGACTGTAATAGCCCCTAAATAGTTACCATTATGCTACAAGGTGTGGGTTGGACTGTAATAGCCCCTAAATAGTTACCATTATGCTACAAGGTGTGGGTTGGACTGTAATAGTCCCTAAATAGTTACCATTATGCTATAAGGTGTGGGTTGGACTGTAATAGTCCCTAAATAGTTACCATTATGCTACAAGGTGTGGGTTGGACTGTAATAGTCCCTAAATAGTTACCATTATGCTACAAGGTGTGGGTTGGACTGTAATAGGCCCTAAATAGTTACCATTATGCTACAAGGTGTGGGTTGGACTGTAATAGTCCCTAAATAGTTACCATTATGCTACAAGGTGTAGGTTGGACTGTAATAGTCCCTAAATAGTTACCATTATGCTACAAGGTGTGGGTTGGACTGTAATAGTCCCTAAATAGTTACCATTATGCTACAAGGTGTAGGTTGGACTGTAATAGTCCCTAAACAGTTACCATTATGCTACAAGGTGTGGGTTGGACTGTAATAGTCCCTAAACAGTTACCATTATGCTACAAGGTGTGGGTTGGACTGTAATAGTCCCTAAACAGTTACCATTATGCTACAAGGTGTGGGTTGGACTGTAATAGTACCTAAATAGTTACCATTATGCTACAAGGTGTGGGTTGGACTGTAATAGTCCCTAAATAGTTACCATTATGCTACAAGGTGTGGGTTGGACTGTAATAGTCCCTAAACAGTTACCATTATGCTACAAGGTGTGGGTTGGACTGTAATAGTCCCTAAACAGTTACCATTATGCTACAAGGTGTGGGTTGGACTGTAATAGTACCTAAATAGTTACCATTATGCTACAAGGTGTGGGTTGGACTGTAATAGTCCCTAAATAGTTACCATTATGCTACAAGGTGTGGGTTGGACTGTAATAGTCCCTAAATAGTTACCATTATGCTACAAGGTGTAGGTTGGACTGTAATAGTCCCTAAATAGTTACCATTATGCTACAAGGTGTAGGTTGGACTGTAATAGTCCCTAAATAGTTACCATTATGCTACAAGGTGTGGGTTGGACTGTAATAGTCCCTAAATAGTTACCATTATGCTACAAGGTGTGGGTTGGACTGTAATAGGCTCTAAATAGTTACCATTATGCTACAAGGTGTGGGTTGGACTGTAATAGTCCCTAAATAGTTACCATTATGCTATAAGGTGTGGGTTGGACTGTAATAGTCCCTAAATAGTTACCATTATGCTACAAGGTGTGGGTTGGACTGTAATAGGCCCTAAATAGTTACCATTATGCTACAAGGTGTGGGTTGGACTGTAATAGGCCCTAAATAGTTACCATTATGCTACAAGGTGTGGGTTGGACTGTAATAGGCCCTAAATAGTTACCATTATGCTACAAGGTGTGGGTTGGACTGTAATAGGCCCTAAATAGTTACCATTATGCTACAAGGTGTGGGTTGGACTGTAATAGGCCCTAAATAGTTACCATTATGCTACAAGGTGTGGGTTGGACTGTAATAGGCCCTAAATAGTTACCATTATGCTACAAGGTGTGGGTTGGACTGTAATAGGCCCTAAATAGTTACCATTATGCTACAAGGTGTGGGTTGGACTGTAATAGTCCCTAAATAGTTACCAATATGCTACAAGGTGTGGGTTGGACTGTAATAGTCCCTAAATAGTTACCATTATGCTACAAGGTGTGGGTTGGACTGTAATAGTCCCTAAATAGTTACCATTATGCTACAAGGTGTGGGTTGGACTGTAATAGTCCCTAAATAGTTACCATTATGCTACAAGGTGTGGGTTGGACTGTAATAGTCCCTAAATAGTTACCATTATGCTACAAGGTGTGGGTTGGACTGTAATAGTCCCTAAATAGTTACCATTATGCTACAAGGTGTGGGTTGGACTGTAATAGTCCCTAAATAGTTACCATTATGCTACAAGGTGTGGGTTGGACTGTAATAGTCCCTAAATAGTTACCATTATGCTACAAGGTGTGGGTTGGACTGTAATAGCCCCTAAATAGTTACCATTATGCTACAAGGTGTGGGTTGGACTGTAATAGCCCCTAAATAGTTACCATTATGCTACAAGGTGTGGGTTGGACTGTAATAGTCCCTAAATAGTTACCATTATGCTATAAGGTGTGGGTTGGACTGTAATAGTCCCTAAATAGTTACCATTATGCTACAAGGTGTGGGTTGGACTGTAATAGTCCCTAAATAGTTACCATTATGCTACAAGGTGTGGGTTGGACTGTAATAGTCCCTAAATAGTTACCATTATGCTACAAGGTGTGGGTTGGACTGTAATAGTCCCTCAATAGTTACCATTATGCTACAAGGTGTAGGTTGGACTGTAATAGTCCCTAAACAGTTACCATTATGCTACAAGGTGTGGGTTGGACTGTAATAGTCCCTAAACAGTTACCATTATGCTACAAGGTGTGGGTTGGACTGTAATAGTCCCTAAACAGTTACCATTATGCTACAAGGTGTGGGTTGGACTGTAATAGTCCCTAAATAGTTACCATTATGCTACAAGGTGTGGGTTGGACTGTAATAGTCCCTAAATAGTTACCATTATGCTACAAGGTGTGGGTTGGACTGTAATAGTCCCTAAATAGTTACCATTATGCTACAAGGTGTGGGTTGGACTGTAATAGTCCCTAAATAGTTACCATTATGCTACAAGGTGTGGGTTGGACTGTAATAGTCCCTAAATAGTTACCATTATGCTACAAGGTGTGGGTTGGACTGTAATAGTCCCTAAATAGTTACCATTATGCTACAAGGTGTGGGTTGGACTGTAATAGGCCCTAAATAGTTACCATTATGCTACAAGGTGTGGGTTGGACTAATAGTCCCTAAATAGTTACCATTATGCTACAAGGTGTGGGTTGGACTGTAATAGGCCCTAAATAGTTACCATTATGCTACAAGGTGTGGGTTGGACTGTAATAGGCCCTAAATAGTTACCATTATGCTACAAGGTGTGGGTTGGACTGTAATAGTCCCTAAATAGTTACCATTATGCTACAAGGTGTGGGTTGGACTGTAATAGTCCCTAAATAGTTACCATTATGCTACAAGGTGTGGGTTGGACTGTAATAGTCCCTAAATAGTTACCATTATGCCACAAGGTGTGGGTTGGACTGTAATAGTCCCTAAATAGTTACCATTATGCCACAAGGTGTGGGTTGGACTGTAATAGTCCCTAAATAGTTACCATTATGCTACAAGGTGTAGGTTGGACTGTAATAGTCCCTAAATAGTTACCATTATGCTACAAGGTGTGGGTTGGACTGTAATAGTCCCTAAATAGTTACCATTATGCTACAAGGTGTGGGTTGGACTGTAATAGTCCCTAAATAGTTACCATTATGCTACAAGGTGTGGGTTGGACTGTAATAGTCCCTAAATAGTTACCATTATGCTACAAGGTGTGGGTTGGACTGTAATAGTCCCTAAATAGTTACCATTATGCTACAAGGTGTGGGTTGGACTGTAATAGTCCCTAAATAGTTACCATTATGCTACAAGGTGTGGGTTGGACTGTAATAGTCCCTAAATAGTTACCATTATGCTACAAGGTGTGGGTTGGACTGTAATAGCCCCTAAATAGTTACCATTATGCTATAAGGTGTGGGTTGGACTTGGGTACAGCGGGGGGATATTCTGGGGTACAGCAGGGGGGATATTTGGCATACAATAGGGAGGATAATCTGGGGTAGAGCAGAGGGGATATTCTGGGGTACAGCAGGGAGGATATTCTGGGGTACAGCAGGAGCGATATTCTGGGGTACAGCAGGGAGGATATTCTGGGGTACAGCAGGAAGGATATTCTGGGGTACAGCAAGGAGGATATTCTGGGGTACAGCAGGGAGGATATTCTGGGGTACAGCAGGGAGGATATTCTGGGGTACAGCAGGGAGGATATTCTGGGGTACAGCAGGGAGGATATTCTGGGGTACAGCGGGGGGATATTCTGGGGTACAGCAGGGAGGATATTCTGGGGTACAGCAGGGGGGATATTCTGGGGTACAGCAGGGAGGATATTCTGGGGTACAGCAGGAGGGATATTCTGGGGTACAGCAGGGAGGATATTCTGGGGTACAGCAGGAGGGATATTCTGGGGTACAGCAGGGAGGATATTCTGGGGTACAGCAGAGAGGAGATTTATGAGGTACAGCAGAGGGGATATTCTGGGGTAGACCAGAGGGGATATTCTGGGGTACAGCAGAGGGGATATTCTGGGGTACAGCAGAGGAGATATTCTGGGGTACAGCAGAGAGGAGATTTATGAGGTACAGCAGAGGGGATAATATGGGGTACAGCAGGGGGGATATTCTGGGGTACAGCAGAGGAGATTTATGAGGTACAGCAGAGGGGATATTCTGGGGTAGACCAGAGGGGATATTCTGGGGTACAGCAGGGGGGATATTCTGGGGTAGACCAGAGGGGATATTCTGGGGTACAGCAGGGGGGATATTCTGGGGTAGACCAGGGAAGATATTCTGGGGTACAGCAGGGGGGGTATTCTGGGGTAGACCAGAGGGGATATTCTGGGGTACAGCAGGGGGGGTATTCTGGGGTACAGCAGGGGGGATATTCTGGGGTACAGCAGAGAGGATAATGTGCACCTTCAAGATTTCCAGTTCTTAACCATGCAAGACTATCCCGCCGCCCCCTCACCCTTCCCTCCCTCACCCCGACATCTCCGCATGCTGTCAGCTGCCTGCCTGTACAGCTGGAGTCACAGGTGACAACCGAATCAGAATCCCGTAGACCCACAGAATGAGGACAGGAAAGGTAAACTACCCAACAACAGATCCATGAAGTGACTGAAATAACCTTTTCTGAAGGGCCCTGTCTGGTCAGATTGTCCTGGTCTGGATAGAAACATTTTGATAGAGAGGATTCAATCCATGTGACCGTAACACCATATTATAAATCACCTTTACAGTGAATTGTGTTGGTTCCATTTTGTTTGAACGCTCCAAATAGGGCTCTCATGATGACATCATGACCAAAGTAGCATGTGTCTAGCTATGTGATTAAAGTGCACTATAAGAGTACACTAGGTCTACATACTAACCTCCTGATGACGTCCTGGTTGAGCGTTTGATGGATCTGGTTGGTTCTAGTTTCATAAGGATCATAATGATTAGAGACCAGAGGAGATGAATTAGAGTTGATTCATGATGTTAATGTCAGCATGCGGTGATGACAGTGGTTCCATGGGGTTAGACTAGTACTGTAGAGAGGAGATACACCATGGGAGAAGAGACAACAGGTAGCACCATCACTGAGGAGCTGTGCTTTATGTTATTATTTGAGTTACAGAGGGGGGAAATGCATTTCTTCATGACGGGAGTCCTTCTGTCTGGGAGGAAAGATGGGCAACAACAACATATACTGTATGAGGTGTCTTTGTCATGGTAACATACAAGATATGGAAGGAAGCAGAGGCCAAAGAAGGAAACACTGAGATATATAGTATAACTTAAGCTTTATGTAGAGATACTGCACATACGTAAAGACACATACAGTACCAGTCAAAAGTTTGGACACACCTACTCGTTCAAGGGTTTTTCTTTATTTTTACAATTTTCTTCATTGTAAAATAATAGAGAAGACATCAAAACTATGAAATAACACATATGGAATCATGTAGTAACCAAAAAAGTGTTAAATAAATCTAAATATATTTTAGATTTTAGATTCTTCAAAGTAGCCAACCTTTGCGTTGATGACAGCTTTGCAAACTCTTGGCATTCTCTTCACCTGGAATGCTTTTCCAACAGTCTTGAAGAAGTTCCCACATGACTCTGTGGTCCAACTCATCCCAAACCATCTCAATTGGGTTGAGGTTGAGTGATTATGGAGGCCAGGTCATCTGATGCAGCACTCCATCACTCTCCTTTTTGGTCAAATAGCCCTTACACAGTTGGGTCATTGTCCTGTTGAAAAACAAATGATAGTCCCACTAAGCCCAAACCAGATGGGATGGCATATCGCTGCAGAAACTTTCAAAGATCTTGACATTTTCCAGATTGACTGACCTTTATGTCTTAAAGTAATGATGGACTGTCGTTTCTCTTTGCTTATTTGAGCTGTTCTTGCCATAATATGGACTTGGTCTTTTACCAAATAGGGCTATCTTCTGTATACCACCCCTACCTTGTCACAACACAACTGATTGGCTCAAACGCATTAAGAAGTAAAGAAGTTCCAGGCCACACCTGTAAATTGAAATGCATTCCAGGTGACTACCTCATGAAGCTGGTTGAGAGAATGCCAAGTGTGTGCAAAGATGTCATCAAGGCAAAGGGTGGCAACATTGAAGAATCTCAAATATATTTATTTATTTAACACTTTTTTGGTTACGACATGATTCCATATGTGTGATTTCATAGTTTTGATGTCTTCACTATTATTTTACGATATAGAAAATAGTAAAAATAAAGAAACCCTGGAATGAGAAGGTGCGTCCAAACTTTTGACTGGTACTGTACATATGTATGACATATTAAGTAGTACATTGACAACACACTAGACTGTTAACTCCAGAGGGTATGGCAGACCATAACATTACAGAAGAGAACAACACCCACCGTTTGGGACTTCTTCTTCTTCTTCTTTATTGCTCTGAAGAAGCCCTGCTTCTCCTTTTCTTTGGTCGGCTCTGATTGGTTCATCACCACCATCTCTGGGCGCATCCTATTGATGGAGAGAACACAATACAGCTGGAAGGACTCTAATGAAGGGACAGTCCCAGCTGTACTGTAACAGGACGGACAGGAGGACTCTAATGAAGGGACAGTCCCAGCTGTACTGTACTGTAACAGGATGGAAAGGAGGACTCTAATGAAGGGACAGTCCAAGCTGTACTGTAACTGGACAGAAAGGAGGACTCTAATGAAGGGACAGTCCAAGCTGTAATGTAACTGGACAGACTTGAGGACTAATGAAGGAACAGTCCAAGCTGTACTGTAACTGGACAGAAAGGAGGACTCTAATGAAGGAACAGTCCAAGCTGTAATGTAACTGGACAGACTTGAGGACTAATGAAGGAACAGTCCAAGCTGTACTGTACTGTAACAGGACGGACAGGAGGACTCTAATGAAGGGACAGTCCCAGCTGTACTGTAACTGGACAGAAAGGAGGACTATAATGAAGGGACAGTCCCAGCTGTACTGTAACTGGACAGAAAGGAGGACTATAATGAAGGGACAGTCCCAGCTGTACTGTAACTGGACAGAAAGGAGGACTATAATGAAGGGACAGTCCAAGCTGTACTATAACTGGACAGAAAGGAGGACTCTAATGAAGGGACAGTCCAAGCTGTACTATAACTGGACAGAAAGGAGGACTCTAATGAAGGGACAGTCCAAGCTGTACTGTAACTGGACAGAAAGGAGGACTCTAATGAAGGAACAGACCTAGCTGTACTATAACTGGACAGAAAGGAGGACTCTAATGAAGGGACAGTCCAAGCTGTACTGTAACTGGACAGAAAGGAGGACTCTAATGAAGGAACAGTCCAAGCTGTACTAAAACTGGACAGAAAGGAGTACTCTAATGAAGGAACAGTCCAAGCTGTACTGTACTGTAACAGGACGGACAGGAGGACTCTAATGAAGGAACAGTCCAAGCTGTAATGTAACTGTACAGACTTGAGGACTAATGAAGGAACAGTCCAAGCTGTAATGTAACTGGACAGACTTGAGGACTAATGAAGGAACAGTCCAAGCTGTACTGTAACTGGACAGAAAGGAGGACTCTAATGAAGGGACAGTCCAAGCTGTAATGTAACTGGACAGACTTGAGGACTAATGAAGGAACAGTCCAAGCTGTAATGTAACAGGACGGACAGGAGGACTCTAATGAAGGAACAGTCCAAGCTGTACTGTACTGTAACTGGACAGAAAGGAGGACTCTAATGAAGGGACAGTCCCAGCTGTACTGTAACTGGACAGACTTGAGGACTAATGAAGGAACAGTCCAAGCTGTACTGTAACTGGACAGAAAGGAGGACTATAATGAAGGGACAGTCCCAGCTGTACTGTAACTGGACAGACTTGAGGACTAATGAAGGAACAGTCCAAGCTGTACTGTAACTGGACAGAAAGGAGGACTATAATGAAGGGACAGTCCCAGCTGTACTGTAACTGGACAGAAAGGAGGACTATAATGAAGGGACAGTCCCAGCTGTACTGTACTGTAACTGGACAGAAAGGAGGACTATAATGAAGGGACAGTCCCAGCTGTACTGTAACTGGACAGACTTGAGGACTAATGAAGGAACAGTCCAAGCTGTACTGTAACTGGACAGAAAGGAGGACTATAATGAAGGGACAGTCCCAGCTGTACTGTAACTGGACAGAAAGGAGGACTATAATGAAGGAACAGTCCCAGCTGTACTGTACTGTAACTGGACAGAAAGGAGGACTATAATGAAGGAACAGTCCAAGCTGTACTATAACTGGACAGAAAGGAGGACTCTAATGAAGGAACAGTCCAAGCTGTACTGTAACAGGACGGACAGGAGGACTAATGAAGGAACAGTCCAAGCTGTACTGTAACTGGACAGACTTGAGGACTATAATGAAGGGACAGTCCAAGCTGTAATGTAACTGGACAGACTTGAGGACTAATGAAGGAACAGTCCAAGCTGTACTGTAACTGGACAGAAAGGAGGACTATAATGAAGGGACAGTCCCAGCTGTACTGTAACTGGACAGAAAGGAGGACTATAATGAAGGGACAGTCCCAGCTGTAATGTAACAGGACGGACAGGAGGACTCTAATGAAGGAACAGTCCAAGCTGTACTGTAACTGGACAGAAAGGAGGACTCTAATGAAGGAACAGTCCCAGCTGTACTGTAACTGGACAGACTTGAGGACTAATGAAGGAACAGTCCAAGCTGTACTGTAACTGGACAGAAAGGAGGACTATAATGAAGGGACAGTCCCAGCTGTACTGTAACTGGACAGAAAGGAGGACTATAATGAAGGGACAGTCCCAGCTGTAATGTAACAGGACGGACAGGAGGACTCTAATGAAGGAACAGTCCAAACTGTACTGTAACTGGACAGAAAGGAGGACTCTAATGAAGGAACAGTCCAAGCTGTACTGTACTGTAACTGGACGGACAGGAGGACTCTAATGAAGGAACAGTCCAAGCTGTACTGTAACTGGACAGAAAGGAGGACTCTAATGAAGGGACAGTCCAAGCTGTACTAAAACTGGACAGAAAGGAGGACTCTAATGAAGGGACAGTCCAAGCTGTACTATAACTGGACAGAAAGGAGGACTCTAATGAAGGGACAGTCCAAAGTGTACTAAAACTGGACAGAAAGGAGGACTCTAATGAAGGAACAGTCCAAGCTGTACTGTAACTGGACAGAAAGGAGGACTCTAATGAAGGAACAGTCCCAGCTGTACTGTAACTGGACAGACTTGAGGACTAATGAAGGAACAGTCCAAGCTGTACTGTAACTGGACAGAAAGGAGGACTATAATGAAGGGACAGTCCCAGCTGTACTGTAACTGGACAGAAAGGAGGACTATAATGAAGGGACAGTCCCAGCTGTAATGTAACAGGACGGACAGGAGGACTCTAATGAAGGAACAGTCCAAGCTGTACTGTAACTGGACAGAAAGGAGGACTCTACTGAAGGAACAGTCCAAGCTGTACTGTACTGTAACTGGACAGAAAGGAGGACTCTAATGAAGGGACAGTCCAAGCTGTACTAAAACTGGACAGAAAGGAGGACTCTAATGAAGGGACAGTCCAAGCTGTACTATAACTGGACAGAAAGGAGGACTCTAATGAAGGGACAGTCCAAGCTGTACTATAACTGGACAGAAAGGGGGACTCTAATGAAGGAACAGTCCCAGCTGTACTGTAACTGGACAGACTTGAGGACTAATGAAGGAACAGTCCAAGCTGTACTGTAACTGGACAGAAAGGAGGACTATAATGAAGGGACAGTCCCAGCTGTAATGTAACAGGACGGACAGGAGGACTCTAATGAAGGAACAGTCCAAGCTGTACTGTAACTGGACAGAAAGGAGGACTCTAATGAAGGAACAGTCCAAGCTGTACTGTACTGTAACTGGACGGACAGGAGGACTCTAATGAAGGAACAGTCCAAGCTGTACTGTAACTGGACAGAAAGGAGGACTCTAATGAAGGGACAGTCCAAGCTGTACTAAAACTGGACAGAAAGGAGGACTCTAATGAAGGGACAGTCCAAGCTGTACTGTAACTGGACAGAAAGGGGGACTCTAATGAAGGAACAGTCCAAGCTGTACTGTACTGTAACAGGACGGACAGGAGGACTCTAATGAAGGAACAGTCCAAGCTGTACTGTACTGTAACAGGACGGACAGGAGGACTCTAATGAAGGAACAGTCCAAGCTGTACTGTAACTGGACGGACAGGAGGACTCTAATGAAGGAACAGTCCAAGCTGTACTGTAACTGGACAGAAAGGGGGACTCTAATCAAGGAACAGTCCAAGCTGTAATGTAACAGGACGGACAGGAGGACTCTAATGAAGGAACAGTCAAAGCTGTACTGTACTGTAACAGGACGGACAGGAGGACTCTAATGAAGGGACAGTCCAAGCTGTACTGTAACTGGACAGAAAGGAGGACTCTAATGAAGGAACAGTCCAAGCTGTACTGTAACTGGACGGACAGGAGGACTCTAATGAAGGAACAGTCCAAGCTGTAATGTAACTGTACAGACTTGAGGACTCTAATGAAGGAACAGTCCAAGCTGTAATGTAACTGGACAGACTTGAGGACTAATGAAGGAACAGTCCAAGCTGTAATGTAACTGGACAGACTTGAGGACTAAT